>NC_057796.1:496715940-496724043 GCF_018294505.1 Triticum aestivum
TTTCTTTCTCGATTCGCCTCTTTCAGGTTTCACCAAGTTATAATTCCTTCCACCGTCTAGGCATAATTAATTACTACTCGTAGCATAAATAAATAAATAAATAAATCCGCAAGCCTGCTGCCAGAAAATTGATGAATTAACAAACAACATACCGACCAAATTAATTATGAGATGCTAACATAACATCAACACACTTGTGTAAGCTTAAGCCAAAGAAATCTAAGTGCATATATTCAATAGTGTAGAAAAGTTTCGACCCTAATTCATTTCGCTGTCTAGGAATAATTAATTACTTGTCTCTGTTTTACTAGTACCAGCATAAGTAAATAAATCCACAAGCCTGTTGCGAAAATATGCCAACCAAATTAACAAGAGATGCGTAAACTGCAACATACCGACCTAGTTAATTAATTAATACTTAGATGCTAAACATAACATGTTTACAATAACATACTTGTAACCTGTCAATTTAAGCTTTAAGCCAAGCCAACAGAAATCTATCTATATATATATATTCAATAATGTAGCAAAGTTTGCTGTATTTTGCACAGTGTGCAAGAAAGCGTTTTTAAGCCATGCATAAGCGCTGAGCCATGGCTAAACGCTTTGATTTTGCCCCTAAGCGACTGAGTAATCGTTTCTTTAAAAAAATTGGCTGGAATTGGGCTTTTTCAGAACTACACTTCTGATTTTGTGAAATTGCAATATCCTTATCTTATTACTATAGTGTGTTCGGGAGCTATTTCCTTCAGATCCTGGCCACATGATCTCTATTAGGCTACATGTCTAATTGAACTGAACTGCATTTTTGTTGTTGTTATTGTTTTGCTTGCTGTGTGAACCTCATGTGTAGTATTTGCTATGGTGCGGACTGCACTTTGGGTGCTATGTTTCCTATTTTCCTGTGCATTTTATCCAGTCAAATTCTGGCCAAGTTTAAACACTTAAGCTTACGCTTTCCGCTTTTTCAAACATTGGTTTTGGAAATGGATGCATGGAGTATGAAAAAGTCAACTGAACCAACTTTGCTATTCTCAGCTTTACTTAGTCAGCTTAGTCAACTTTGCTATATTACCTGGTCCATCGTTTTTGAACTTTGTTGTTCTCAGCTTTATTTAGTCAGCTTGTTGATGATATTCTTTCGTTGCTGGTATGTATGCAGGTATACTTTCTCCTGACATTTCCCGTTGGAGGGAAATATGGTAAAACTTTCCATTAACCCGGGACCCAGAAGCTTCACTTTTTACTCACTGGGGTGCTGCTCCGATTTTATTTGGTTCCTTCCTCCACATCAGTGCAACATGAGTGCATCCCTCAAGCAATCCTCGGAATGGATGTCATCTGCCAAGCAAAATCTGGGATGGGGAAGACTGCTGTCTTTGTCCTGTCGTCTCTCCAGCAGATCGATCCTACTGCTGGTCAGGTGGCAGCGCTCGTATTGTGCCACACCAGAGAGCTGGCTTACCAGGTGGGTTTATGAATATATGCTTTGTTCTATTCCCACACATTTTCTCCCTTGTTTGCTCATTTGCCGCCCTTGTCTTGTGCAGATTTGCAACGAGTTCGAGAGGTTCAGCAAATTTCTGCCCGAATTAAAGGTTGCTGTATTCTATGGAGGTGTTCACATCAAGAAACACCAGGATTTGCTCAAGAACGACTGCCCCCACATTGTTGTGGGCACACCTGGGAGGATTCTAGCTCTAGCTAGAGACAAGGACCTTTCTTTGAAGAATGTGAGGCATTTCATTCTTGACGAGTGTGACAAGATGCTTGAGTCACTGGGTAATTTGTCATCCTTCACTTGCTATCATATCATTATGCCCTCGACTGGATGACAAATATGTATGCATTCTGCAGACATGCGGAGGGATGTCCAGGAGATTTTCAAGATGACACCTCATGATAAGCAGGTCATGATGTTTTCGGCAACTCTCAGCAAGGAGATCCGTCCCATTTGCAAGAAATTTATGCAAGATGTAATCCCCCTGCCTAATGTCTATCTCAATTGCACAGTGCATCATATTTAAGTCGTGTACTGCACTGGTTATCATATGGTTTGTACATGTGTCTAGGGCTTCTCTCCTGTTATCAGTTATCACTAGGTTTGTTCTTGGTTTTTGTAATCTTACATGTATAGAGTTCTCTCGTCATGTTGTTTTTTTCTTCTTCTGTTTTCCATTACTACCTTGCATAGGGCAATACTGTGGAAGCCATTTATTAGTCTTTCGAGTGGTTTGGGTATCTGTCAGTAGCTGTGGTCAGTTTCAGTTGGGAACCAATCTGGAGGTTAACTATCTGGATTCACTTGTTCAGTTTGCTGCACTTAGTCACACACATATGGAGTTAGCTGGTGGATGTGGAGTTTCAGCGGAGTTTAGCTGGTGGCGGTTCTGATTCTCGTTTTCAATGTTGCCATACGTCAGCCTGGAATTGTCTGTGATGCACTGTTGCAATGACCGATGAACTTGATTGGAACAAATATGGTGTGCAACAGTGCAGAACTTGAGTTCCACGCGGGGGCAGCATATTCTGAAGATGAAGGAATTCAGATACTTGGAATGTACCTGTAGATTGATGCTGGAATGCTAATTTCTTTCATCTACCATTTGTTCCCTTACAGCCTATGGAAATTTATGTTGATGATGAGGCAAAGTTGACCCTTCATGGTCTTGTTCAGGTAGCTTTTGTTGTTTTACACTGTTTTGCACATTCATTTCACTAGTTTTTGTTCCACTGTGTGAGATTGTACTGTCTTGTTTTTGCAGCACTATATAAAATTGACAGAGTCAGAGAAGAATCGAAAATTGAACGATCTCTTGGATGCTCTTGATTTCAACCAAGTTGTGATATTTGTGAAGAGCGTTAGCAGGGCTGCAGAGCTGAACAAGTTGCTGTGTGAATGCAACTTCCCTTCAATCTGCATCCATTCTGGCATGACCCAGGAAGAGAGGTATATATATGTGCTCTCTGCTTCATGTTGTTGAATTGCCAGTTGTAGTATGGTGGTCTTGTTGTTCTCTTGCTCAAATTGTGTGTAAATTTGTTGTAGTTGTGTGCGTGCGAGTCCCTCTGTAAACTTTACATTATACCATGTTTCTCCTGGTTGTTGTGCCTGTGTGGGAAGAAGCATTTGGTTGCATATACATACAACCATCTTTTCTAACCTATGAAGAAGTACTTGTGAATTACTCCCTCCGTCCCATAATATAAGAGCGTTTTTTGACATTAGTGAAGTGTAAAAAACGCTCTTATATTATGCGCAGAGGGAGTATTTATTAACTGGTGCTGCAGATGAGATGCTATTTTGTGCTATATACTAATAGTGATAATGATTACGGCACTTGGTTGTTAATTTTGCAGGCTGACCCGATACAAGAACTTCAAGGAAGGGCACAAGAGGATTCTTGTGGCGACGGATTTGGTTGGCAGAGGAATCGACATTGAGCGTGTCAACATTGTGATAAACTATGACATGCCTGATTCAGCTGATACCTACTTGCACAGGGTAAGCCTCGATGCATGCATGTTCCTTGCTTTGGATACTGCTGCTGCTGCTCTAGGTAACCTAGAAACTAACTTGGTGGTGATGCATGCATGCAGGTTGGAAGGGCTGGGCGTTTTGGCACCAAGGGGCTCGCCATAACTTTTGTTTCGTCGGCCTCGGACTCGGACGTCCTTAACCAGGTTGGTCTATCTCTGTTTTTGGATTGCATGATTTTGATCAAGTGGAGTGACAAGAAGATTGTTTTATGAATGAATGAAGGTGCAAGAACGGTTTGAGGTGGACATCAAGGAGCTGCCTGAGCAGATTGACACTTCAACATACAGTAAGTGGCGCATAGATAGCTGGTGGGTTGTTTGGAATGTATAATCTGTCTGATTTGTTTGTTGCTCCATGACATGATATTGCAGTGCCTTCGTAGACGGCAACCACCCGCCCTGACATTGCAAGGAGGGAGGATGGAAGGAGAAGATGGAATCCTTGAACGTTTGCTTGAAGTGATGTTGTTTTTTGCCTGCCCTGCCCTGCGCTACTGCTGTGGAGGCAGCAGCAGCAGCTGTACCCTATTTAGTCTGTTATTTAGTCTGAGAGATGTTGGTTTGTTACTTAGGCCAAATGATGAAATGATTTTACTTGTGCTAGAATTGGATGGATGGATGAATGTATGATGCATGGTTTGCTTTGAAATTTTAAAAAATCATGATTATTACCCAAGTTTTCAAACCATCATTATATTTTTGTTTCTTGTTTTCCATCCTCGCAGAAAATTTGTTACATCTTCAGCATTCAGCAATGCAGTGTGTTGGTTCTCTTTTTCTGCTGCTGCATGTGAGTCTATTTTCTCATGCATTTTTAACTTGTCAGTGCACCGAAATGAAAATCAGGTGACTCATGAGGTTGAAGAAGACAAACAATTAAGATAATCTACTCCTTCTGTTCATAAATATAAGTCCTTTTAGAGATTTCAATAAGGTCCATAAATATAAGTCCTTTTAGAGATTTAAGATTCTATATAATACGGAGTAAAATGAGGGAATCTATATTTGTATATAGTTTATAATAGAATCTCTAAAAAGACCTATATTTAGAACCTTTTTCTATCGGCCAAGCGCAAGATCATTGCGACCGTGGCTGTATGGACCTTTTTGACAAAGCCGTAGCTCTTATCTGGCGTGCAGGACAAATCTTAACATAGCCTTTGTACGTTAATAAGCTATAGAATTAGAACCCTTGTGTATCCTTAAACGTCCGACCATCCGTTCTTGTGCCAAAAGGTAAGAGTTGATAAACCATATAGTCAGGTGTACAAATAGTGATAGAATACTTATTGAAAAGAGAGGCCGAGGATACGGCGTAAAACCTTACTTCCTGTTCTTATTGATGTGAAATGAAGGAATACAAATCCTCAAGTGTTACAAATATGGTGGTTGGGATGTGATCAGTGATGGTCGGGGTCTTAGCTAGAGTGCCCGAGCACTTCTAACTCTAGCCTTCTTGCCTTCTCTTGGATGAAACTACTATTGGGTGCTTTCATTGTGATTACTCGGTGCATGTTAGTGAGCTCTGTGTTGGTTGTGTTCTTCCCCTTCTCTAAGTGACCTCTGTCAGGTGTTCGAGTGCTTCTGCTTGATGTGACGCGACCTCCTTTGGTTCAATGAACAAGTCAGGGTTGGGTCACATCATTTGGACCGATAAGACCCAACCCTGACCGTCTCGAGTTATGCCATGTATACATAATCTCTTCAACGGGTTGTCACACAGATAGTTCTCTTCTGGAAGCAAAGGGTGAAAGACATAACCGTTGTCCGCAGTGCGGGGCACATCGGGAGATCCAAGGCTCCTACCAAGGACAAGATCTTCGGCTGGCTTCTTTGTCGTGATAGGTTTAGCAAGATGGCGAACTTACATCGCAAGACCATCTCTCCTCTGACTCGGACTGTCCGCAGTGCGACATCACTCATGAGGATGCGATGCACCTCGCCATCCTTCGCCGACGCGCGACACAGGTCTGGTCCCTCTTGGGGCTGCAACCACCTCACTCCATCAACCTCGTTGGGAATACCACAACGCCGGTTGGCCTCGACATCAACATTTGGCCCACTGTCGCCCTCGCCATCCTCTGAAAGCTCCGGGCCTTCAGGAGCGCTCGTGTCTTTTGCAACGAGCTACACTCTCCCATAGATACTCTTCGCAACATTATTGCAGACTTTACGTTTGGATCCTTCAGATTTAAGGACCCCATGAGTAAGGAGGCTGCAGTGTCTTGGCACCTATACCTCTCCTCTCGTTGTATTCCGTGATGTAACTTGCCATTTGAGCCTTTGAGTGATATATACAGCGCCCCCGTGATTGTTGGGAAATACTCCCTCCATCCCAAAATAATTGTGTCAAACTTGGTACAACATTACACTAAAGTTAATACAAAGTTGAGACACTTATATTGGGATAGAGGGAGTAATAATTTCCAAGCATTTAAAACAGCTAAGCATGCAAGATTGGTCCCACTAATTACAAAACAGTAAAACTGAGCTAGCTAGGAGCCTCCACAACGCTTCGATGTTGCTGGCCGTCCGATGCATCCATAGTACGTTCTATGGGCGTCTTCATTTGCCTTTTGGTCCGCTGCTCCGCAGAACTAGCTAGGCCGGCCGTGGTTTATCTGTCCGGGATCTCGCATACGACTAGTGCACTGGTTTGAGTAGCCCGTTTAAACGTCTATTCTCATCCCCCCCACCAGCACCCACGAAGCCATGTCCTTTCCTCTCCTCTATGCTCATCCACCATCGCCGTCGCCGTTCGCCTCACGTCTGCCATCCCCATGACCGGCGAGCACCGAAGATGAAGTAAGGCAGCGAGCGACAAATGTGACTGGGCGAGGAGGTGTGGTTGTCTGCAAGGGCATGTCACAGAGCTCGCCATGACCAGTGGGGTGGAGGACGCGACGCGACGCTGTTCTGGTGGGTACTCCGTGGACCTATTCTGTCGCAAATTTCGCAGCCAGTGCGGGAGGGCAGTGACACTAAGCATTGGTGTGACGGAGTGGTTTCTCATCGAGTATGACTAGAGCTTACGTAGATTGACTCGTGCTGAGTCCATGTGGATCTGCCCCATCATTTTCATATCAGGAGGACGCCGAGCTCGTCCGA
Organism: Triticum aestivum; assembly: GCF_018294505.1. Classification (NCBI taxonomy): domain Eukaryota; kingdom Viridiplantae; phylum Streptophyta; class Magnoliopsida; order Poales; family Poaceae; genus Triticum; species Triticum aestivum. The sequence goes on from NC_057796.1 coordinate 496,722,589, forward strand.
GTGGTGGGGGCACCAGGACAGATCAATTGGTGAGCACATCTTTAGGTTTGCTGAACTTGGTTTAGGAATTTATTAATAATTTTCACTTCGATTGATAAACAACTACTCCCTCCGTAAACCAATATAAGAGCGTTTAGATCACTAAGTAGTGATCTAAACGCTCTTGTATTAGTTTAGAGGGAGTAGTTACATGACAGATTGAGAGACCAATTGGCAAACTATAAGCGGAGACTCCATTGACTTCTCAGTGATGTTGGGACAGGAGGGGAATAACATGGGTAACTCAAATGGGAAAAGGTCTATGGTGCCACTGTCCTACTGCTCATGTCTTGGTTTGCAGATTGACACACCAGTACCCACACAGCTTCCTGTGTCTGGTCGTACTTTCTGCAGAATGAATTTTTCTTAAGATTGGTACTTAGAACATGTACCAAATAAAAGGAACACTTAGAAAGTGGGTTACAAGAGCTGAAGCTCATTGCAAAGAATTTCTAGGTACTATTTTTCTCTACTTCTCCATTAATCTACATGAAACAAGCCCACCTCTAATAAGTGTACACCTCAATCAGTGCTAGAAGTTATGGAGGAGGTTGGAAAATAGGATGTTGTTTTTTATGGCCATAGGAATTATAGAAATATCAGCAGAAAATGTATGTGTGAATATCAGTAGGGTTAAATCTTGCCTTGTGCACTTTCTTCCAAAACTCTTGAATGGAAGTGAGGATTGGATTTTGCGCTTCATGCCAACCCAATGGACCATTTACTGTCAATATTGAGCAAGTAACCTGAAACAACGGCTGTAAAATATCTGTTCTCATTCTATGCTATGTGATACTGGTTTTTATGTGAAAGCGCTAGAATCTCATTATTCTATAATTGTCATGGTATATCGACGTACATGGAGCATTGATATTTTGTCCAGAAACCCCATTGAACATTGATTTTGTGCAATCCGCCACCTAAACCTTTGAACGCACCCAGGAATTCGAACAAGTATTTAGTTTTAGACCATTTAAATTTCACTGTCACTTGTTCTTCCCTTAAGACGAACGGGCACAGCAACGTGCGCCTTTATGTTCTGGTTACTCTAGTAAAAAAAAAAGAGACTCGGCTGGGTGGCTCTTGGGCCTTGAAACCCGGATGGAGGGAGCTGTATTCTGTCTGTATTCTAAACATAAACATAGAGCCGGAGTTTGTTTTGCAGACACATAGCAAGGGTTGAAGGAAAAAAACAATTAAGATAATCTAGCCAGCAAGCTTGTCGTCTATCTATAATTCTATATTAGGTAGGGAGAACAAGTCGATGGATCCATGGCCATAAATTTTATTTTGATTGTTATATGGCCACAACTAAATTAGGTAGCTCCTTCTCAACTGCCTGCGCTGAAATTGGCCGAGCTACTAAAAATAGGCGTCCAAAAGCAAGCAAGCATGCATGCGGTGCTATCTATCTAT
>NC_057796.1:496727054-496727427 GCF_018294505.1 Triticum aestivum
GTCTTGGGGACGGGAGGAATGGCGAGCTTGTGATGCTCACAAGGGCGCAGTGGGTCGCTTTGTCAAAGGAAAAGCAAGGCGGATCCACGAGCAGCAGCAAGAAGAAGGGGAAGCAGCGATCGGCGAGAAAGAACTTTGCCGACTCGGACGATGAGGCTGCACCACCGAGGAGAAAGTTTGACATCAGCAAAGTGAGGTGTTATAACTGTGGCCTCCTCGGTCACTTCAAGGCTGACTGCGAGGAAGCACCGAAGCAGAAGGCGCTCATTGCCCAGCAAGGAGATGATGGTGACATGATGTTGATGTGTAAACTGGTGGACGAGGAGGATCCAGATTCTCAAGCGTTGACTAAAGAAATTGTCGAGCTTGCGGA
>NC_057796.1:496727574-496729011 GCF_018294505.1 Triticum aestivum
AAACTTATGTCAGTGCTATGGACGATTGACCCGGTAAAGGTGAAAAGGAGTGGGCGATGGTGTCTATCAAGTGCCGAGGAACCGGCAAAATCTGAGGACGCAAATATGATGGAGTATTGGCGCCAGGCTATGAAAGAAGAGTTGAGGTCGATCCACGACAACAATGCATGGGAGCTTGTGGATCTTCCCAACAATGAAAAAGCTATGGAGCTCAAGTGGGAATTTAAGGTCAAGAAAGATGTTGAAGGGTGCATGAAGCACAAAGCGAGGTTTGTAGCCAAAGAGTATGTGCAAGAGGAAGGTGTGGACTTCGAAGATATTCGGATGTAGCTTTTCGAGTAGATGATTTTTCATATAAAAAACTTTTTAATCCGAGTTCGTATGCAAAAGTTATGCCCATTTTACAAATTCCAGAGAGATTTTGCAAATAAAGTCGAAATTCATATTTGTAAATTTTCCCAACAACTAGACCACATATCAGATGGGAAACTTATTTTATTTTATTTTATTTGACATTTCCATCATTTTCTTTTGTTTTTTCTAAAACTGAAAAGGCGGTCCACCGGGGGGGTAGAGCTTGAAAATGGGACCTTTAGTACCGGTTCGTGCCACGAACCGGTACTAATGCCTCAAAGCCCATTAGTCCCGGTTGGTGCCACCAACCGGGACTAATGGGCATCGCACCCTTTAGTCCCGGTTCATGGCATCAACCGAGACTAAAGGGCCTAGGTGAACCGGGACTAACGCCTTAGCCGCACGAACCGGGACCAATGCTCACATTAGTGCCGGTTCATGACTGAACCGGGACTAATGTGAATACTGCCCTGTGACCAAAGCCCTGTTTTCTACTAGTGTACTTCAGCCTGAGCACGCTTCACTTCCGAGTTCTAATCCCCCGTGTTTCCAAGTCCGCACTTGTTGTTTTCTTGACAATAGTAAGCTGTCAATCTGATTAACCCTTAGGAGTTGAACTTGAGCATGAAGTCACAGGTTTCACCGTTTGAGTTTGAAACTATTATTCTTAAAACCAATAATTACTTAGTAACACTAATATTCTCTTGAATAAGTAGTTTGTCCATCGTTTGACCAAAAATTCAAAAAAACATAAATTTGAGGATAACATTTTTTCCTTTGAGAATTTCAGGATTCTTAAAATTTGCAAAATGGCCTATGGCCGTCCAAATCAGATCCAGATTATCCTGCTGAATATTTTGATATATTATACTTTTTTCGACATCGTATGCAAAAGTTATAGCCGTTTTACTTTTTCATAACACTTTTTTGCAAAACATGTCCAAATTAAGTTTTTTTATTTTCCTAACTAGTAGATGTTGTAACATAACTACAACTCGAAGGATTTTCATTTTTGAAGTTTTTATTATTTTCTTTCATTTTTTTCAAAACTAAAATGGCGATACACGCTTGGGGGAGGGGGGG
>NC_057796.1:496732133-496734062 GCF_018294505.1 Triticum aestivum
TAGCAAGGGTTGAAGGAAAAAAACAATTAAGATAATCTAGCCAGCAAGCTTGTCGTCTATCTATAATTCTATATTAGGTAGGGAGAACAAGTCGATGGATCCATGGCCACAAATTTTATTTTGATTGTTATATGGCCACAACTAAATTAGGTAGCTCCTTCTCAACTGCCTGCGCTGAAATTGGCCGAGCTACTAAAAATAGGCGTCCAAAAGCAAGCAAGCATGCATGCGGTGCTATCTATCTATCTATCTATCTATCTATCTATCTATCTATCTGGTGTATGTGTATGCCTATATAAGAAGGGGAACACCAGCTAGCTAATTTGCTCTCTCGCTGCAAGTGCGCACACACCCACCCACCTGACCAAATATATCCATCATACAACAATAAGATCATCCATTCATCGACTACCATGGCCATTTCTCTGCTGCCTTACACCGCCTCGGCTCTGCTTGCCATCATCATCGCCGTCGCCATCGCTGTTGCCCCTGCAGTTGTCCGGTCGGACCCAGAGCCTGGGCCCAGCATTGAAGCCATCAACGCCACATGCGCGACTGCTTCGTACAAATTTGAGTGCACCCATCTGCTACTAAACAACCTGGATGCCAGGACGCCTCAAGTGAAGGATGTGATCGCAATGTCAGTCCAAGTCGTCGCCAAGAAGGCGGCGGAGGCGGCCGCATTCGCCAAGGCCATCAAGAAACCCTCCAAGTGCGTCACCGACTGCCTCGACGACCTCGCCGTACTATCCAAGCACATCAAGACGCTCCCGGCGACGCTCGAAACCGCCAACGACGCGGGCTTCTTTGAGCAATTTGACAAAAAGAGGAAATGTTACGGAGATTGTTGCTCGGACAACTCCTCGGTCAAGGAATGCAACGCACAGAGCCAAATCGGTGGGGTGTTTGACGCTCTTCGTGTCACTGATGACCTGTTGATGAGGAGGGCGTATTTTAGGAAGCAGCAGCTTGACAACAAAACAACATCACCTAACTCTAACTGAAGAGGACAACCGGTGTGATTTGCTCTTACATTGATATCGCATGCATATGAATAATGGTCCAATGGAATTGGGAGCGGAGTAGGAAGCTCATGTTGCCTTTATGCATGTATAATAATCATGCCTGCCTGCATGGCCTGCTAGCTGTTGGTCCAATGCCTGGCTGCCTGCCTGCCTGAACTGGCGTCAGTTTCCAGTTTGTTTTTGCAATATGTGATAACTCTTCTGTATTGTGCATTCCATTTCTTCGAGTGAAAGATAAATTTGTTGGCTATGATTTTTATTTACATCTAAAATCATGCACTCTAGCTAGAAATCTCTGTCACCTTTAGAGCTCCGTACGTGTTCTCCGTTTGTTGGCTGTTAACCGAGGCAGACGACGGCAGCGCCCTCGGGTGCCGCTTTCTCCTTGAACATGTCGTCTACGCATGGTGTTCGCCCTTCCAGCCACCTGGATAACTCTGAGGAAAACCTCATATCTCGGGATCAAACTAGGGTGGCGTTTCTGCCGCATGCCCCCCCTTGGGCTTGTTGGAGTTAATCACGACATACCCTCCAAAGCTGGTGGTGTCCACTTCGTGTACAAGCATGTATCCGATTAGTACTAGAGTATGAGTTAGTCTAGGAGTAGGATTGCACTAGATAGCTTATCCTGTAGTACTATTTATATGTACGTACCCTGGCTTGTAACACCACCGTGATTTGAGTTGATCAATAAAGCAATAAGGCTCGAGACGAGCCTTTGGCAATACATCAGTCTCGCGTGCGTTTGTGTTGTTCCGGCCGGCTGGCCGCTGTGTGCGTACGTGAGATACTAGTTGATCAAAGGAATCGATCAAGCTAGTACGTGGTGTTGCTAGCTTACAACGGTGCATCTCGGCGTAAAGCACCTCGTCGACTTCGTCAGCAAGCTTCGTTCGTCATCGTC